>NC_140580.1:832459039-832477029 GCF_964204655.1 Triturus cristatus
TTAGTTTCCTTGTAAATAAACAGGAACTACGCTGTGGCCCTGGCACGCAGGTCGGTGCTCAGCCATTCCCAGGAAATGATGAGGCAGATGAGCCGAGCCTGGCAATGGTTGTTCTCACATTAAGTGACCAGAGATGCTTGTGAGGAGTGTCACTATCAACAATGGTCCCCAGCTGCAACTCATTATAAAGGGCCACATCCAATAATAAGGTTCATCACAATGCGTATCTACGGCAACCAACATTAGTAAATAGAATCGGGGTGCCCTCTGGTTTACTGACAGAGCTGGAACTATTCCTTTTCATCTACCAATAATCTGATAAAATCACGTGATTGGGTTTTTTTCAGGTTACTTCTTTTTTATCATTTTTTCCCCCATCGTTGGAAAACTTCTTTTTTATCATTTTTTCCCCCATCGTTGGAAAAACGCAGAAAATTACAACATTTAAGGTTTCTAAGAATTGCTTATATTTTAAGGTAGTATATTCCAGTAATGCTATCTTCCTTATGATCTTTATACACTGTGAACCTTCATTCTTAGGCTCTGTCAGAAACATTCAATTTCACAACAGCACCTTAATACATAGTTACAAAAATGTAACAAGCATTGGCATACCAAATAGGTCTTGCCTTTGGGACCTTATGAGTGTTTAGCCATGCAACAGTTGATGTTGTTGCACCAAGGATATTGTGCTGGATAACTAAACACTTATAAGGTCCCAAAGGCGAGAACTATTGGCTATGCCAATGCTTGTTTTCCTACCTGCCGCTTTATGTGCTCTAGCTTCACCTCTAAGTTACCTCTCAATAGTATTGTTGTCTATGCTGTACTGCTTTATAACTAGGTTTGTGCTAAACAAGGCCTTATACATACAAATCCTACCTAAAAACCCGAGTCTTTAATCCATTATTAGCTTGAGTTGGAAACAGAATGTCCCCTAAAACACTGACAGACATGCACATCATAGTACCTGGGTATATGTGCCTCTGTAAGGACTTTGATTCCTACCGAGTCCTTTAGCTACCTGCTGATCTCTATCAAGAAAGAGAAGTAAAATACATCTCTGCTCTGCAACACCTATTAATGAATGTACCACAGGTATCTTCGTTAGAGAGCATGGACGACTAAAATAAAGGAGGATGTGGACACTGATCCTTGCCACAGGACATCAGTTGTGTTCTGCTATCCTTTACGGGATGTTTCTGAAGCTCAGGAGCTTGCACCACAGATAGGTCACTCCTGGGTTGTCTTTGGTATCCTTTGCATTGCAGAGCCCACCACTCTTCTTTCCTGGCTGTCAGCCACATTTTCTGCCTTTGGACTCCAGCTGGGTGGACTCCACGCAGAAAAGTGCTGATGTACTAGCTCTATAGATGAGTCTCTGGTGGGCTGCGAGGCTCTCCAGGTCACGAGGATCTCAGAAGCCCTCGGAGTGTGACACAGAATGATGTGGCCGCTTTATAGACTGGGAAGCCTCTTCAGGTGTCGGGTGTACATTTGTTATCTAGAACAGGATTGCATGCGCAAGGATGAAAAAGGCAGTCCACCCTCGACCATGATGTTGGAAGGAATTCAATCCAGTTCGCTATGACAACCACCACTCACAGAACCAAAGGCAGTTCAAAGTTCCATGACATCACAGGCGAAGGGTCATGACACAATGGCAAGAACGTCACAGCTTGGGACAATAGGATACTATGCACAATAAGAAGCCAGAGAAAGGTAAAAGGAGACTAATGCTCCTCACATGGGCTGCGTCAGAAGTATAGCAGGGTGGGGAATAGAGAGGGCTGCCTTGTATCATATGCACTGCAACTCAATCTCTATGGCAGCTTAAGACTGCCAGGTTGAAGTTGTGAGCATGCAGAGTGAACAGTCACGGATACACGGTAAGGTACATGGACAGGAGGGGTTTCACATATGCAAAGCTGAACTGGTTTGTACTGCACGTGGGTCTCAAGAGAAGGAATACAATACATATATTTTAGAACAAAATTATGGTGTGGTAAAGTGCACACTGAGCACCAAGAACAAGACAAAAATCATAGAACAATACTATCCCTATCCAGAGAGGCATCACCACCCCCTTGAAACCATTACCCAAACTAACCCATTTCAGGGGTACTCTACTGCGATCAAGACCCGAATATGGTCCCATGAGGCACAGGGTCAGACTGATTTGCATATGGCCATGTCTGAACTGGGGTGGGGGAGTGAGCTAAAGAATGATGATGGATTAAACCCAAATCAGTTGACTGGGGGCGAGTGCTTGCAATGTTCAACACTCCGTCCATCATCCCCTTTGGTTTTGCTTTGTTCGCCCTAAGTTGGCAGGGTATGCCCAGACGTGGGTCGCTTGCTCACTTTGCCACTGGATTCAAGCTAGCCTGGCTGAAGACGGCTGAAATGCCACAAACCGGTCCCAGGATGCTGGTTTACGGTCCAGGGAAGACATGGCTTGGCAGTTCGGGCTGGATTGTTTCCATGAGGCACATGGGCAGACTGATTTGCATATGGCCTTGTCTGAACTGGGGAGGCGGAGTAAGCTAAAGAATGATGATGGATTAAAACTAGATCTGGTGAGTGCTTGCAATGTTCAACACTCCGTCCATCATCCCTGTTGGTTTTTATTTAGGTCATCGGCACTATCCCATAGTATGGTCACAAAAAACAGTAATGATAGCTGTAGATTAGCTACGATGCCAATAAGATGAATACATTTATGGCTTTTATAAAATAATGCATTGCCTTGTGACCAATCGTGAGGGGGAGAATGCCAAGAAGTACGAGTTACTTACCTTTGTTACGATGTATCTGGTAGATACGATTCTAGCCGCAGATTCCTTCACGTAGAACTATCCCCAGGCGTGAGACTGGATCCGGAAAATATTTTGCCCAGCATCCCTGCGTGCCAGGGGTACGGCACTGCGCAACTCCGCCCAGGCGTCCTCTGCGCACGTGAAGTCAGCGAGGTCACGTGAGTCCCACCCTGGCGCCCCTACGTCAGTTCTCTTCGGATAAGTTTTCCGTGCTACAACGCGGAGCCAGCAGACAAGCTGTAAGAGTATAGGAACAGTGTGCGAAAGAGCAGAAAAAGGAATGGCGAGGAACAACACCAGAAAGAGCAGTGTCCGGCACTGCAGTAGCCAAAGGCAGGGAAAGAATAAAGAACAGGTAAGCAACCCTGCCAGTACCGAGACAGCCCCCCCCCCCCCCCCCCCCGGAGACAAGGGATATATGTAAAAATGTCACGATAACATGAAACAGGACTACAACCCCAACCAAAGACAAGGAAGGGGAACCAGTCGGGGAAACACAGGGAACGACAAAACTCCAAGACATCCCCATCACAGAGTGTGACAACTCCCATCAGGAACAAGGGCAGAGGCACAGCCAAAAAGACCCCAACCACAAGGATCGCAAAGAGCCAGAAGTATCAACAAACCTATCCTCCCAGGGGACAATGGGAAGGAAAAAGGGGACAGCCCAACAGAAAGAGGGAAAGAATGTACTCCTAGAAGACACAGCCACCCACAGGGAAGTGAGTGCAAAAGACCAAATCACAAGCCCTCGCAGAACGGAGAGGAAGGGCAGGCCGTGAAGGAATCTGCGGCTAGAATCGTCTCTACCAGATAAATCGTTACCGAAGTTAAGTAACTCGTACATCTGATAGAGACTACTAGCCGCAGATTCCTTTACGTAGAATAGATACCCTAGCCATACCCAAGGGGGAGGAGGGTCTGCGAGAGGACCCCACCCACCTGGGCAGAACAGAGGACCGCCCGGGGCCAGAGTCCAAAAACAGGACGAGGAGCCCAGTTCCCCCAGGCAAAGGGGAAACAAAGAGAAGAAGATAGCCTGTCCTCACTCAGCAGAGGAAACAAGGCAAGGCGCAAAGAGGCCAAATACCCCACGCTCACGTGAGGCAACAAAGCCTCCGCCCAAGGCCAAGGCAAGGAAAGGAGCACCAAAGGAAAAGAGCAACTTAGAGACTCCAAGGAGAAGAGGCAGAGCAAAGGCAATCCCAGACAGGATAGCGCCAGCAGCAAGAAGCAAGCGGGAGCTGAAAAGGGGAACTCCAGGTCACCCAGGAAGAATCGTCCAACGCCCCGCAGGGGCAAACTACGCCCACAAGAGGGTCCAGAAGCCAGGGACCATCCCCCCACAGGGAGAAGAGGTAGAACCGAGTGCAAGGCCCACTGGAAGCATCGGAGAAGGCAGGATGACAGTCCCACTAAAGCCCCAAGAAGGCACAACGGTGCAGAAGGAACAAGAGGGCGGCACTGGCAAGCTCCGCCAGACGCCAGGGACACCACCGAATGAAACACTCAAGCAAAAAGGCGAAGAAGGTTGCATCCGCAACATACCATAACGCCACGAAGAGCAGAAGCCCGCAGGCGACCACAACTCCCCAGCATATACCAGGGCTATATAACAGGCAACCCTGCCCCACATAGGGCATGTCACATCCCACGACATGGGAACCTCTTAGGAAGAAACTTCCGCAGCAGAGGACAACCAAAAAAGACCTGCGGCAAAAAACCCCGCAGGAGGCCTATCAAGCAGCCAGAGGGGAAACGCAGAAGGCCCAATCTCCGGCCCAGCATGGTGTGAAAAAACCCAAAGGAAAAACACACAGTCAAAAAGGGCTGGCCAGCAGCCAAAAGAACCACAACCTCAGCCAGACAACCGGGGCAACCCGCCCCAACGGAAGAACAGCTCCAAGAACCAGATCAACACGCAGGTCACTGAGGAGGAGACGGAGGGGGAGTTGGAGGTGGAGGACGAAGCCCCTCCAAGAACCTCTGGATGGCTGAGTCCGCAGGGGCATGGAACTAAAGAGTACCATCGAAGGGAAGGTCCACCAGCCAGTCTCGAACATTCTCCGGGAACACACTGTCCCGAAGCCAGGCATGGCGATGAAGGGCAACAGAAGAGGCCATGGCACGGCCCAGCACCTCCGAGATGTCCAGAGCGGAGCGAAGGATAAATGCCGCCAGCTCCCGACCATCCAAGACATGGTGTCTCAAATCCACACAGGTACCCTCCTGAGAAACGGCAGACATAAGGGACTCCGCCAAGTCCCACAAGTAAGAAGTGGCCCTAGCCAAAACACAGTGTGTTAAGGGCCCGCAGACCCGCACTGGTTGAGGCAAACATATTGCACCCCCAGGAGTCCAGCCAGCGGGCCTCCCGTGACTGGGGAGACAACAGCAGCAGCAAAGCAGGAAAGGCAGACTGCAAAAGGGGGCCTCTGGTCGAAGGGTGAAGAGAAAGGCACACTGGATCACGCGGTGCCGGATGGTGGTGGTGCAGAAGGTGCTGGGGCACCGGGTCCCCCGTGGCGGGACGACCCCAATCCCCAAGAGAGAAGAGTGGAGTGAACCCTCGAAGGGAAGCAACAGTTCCCTACCACCAGAGCCCTGATGGAGAACCTCCAGAAGATGATCTGCGGGGAAATGGGTAGCTGGATCACTCATGCGCAAAATTCCCACAGCCGTGGAAACAGCGCGGGTGAAAGCCGCACCCGCCTCCGTGGGTACCCATGGAGTGTAAAGCAGCTCCTCGTTAGGGGACAGCTGCAAGCTAAGGCGGCCATCCCCCAACCCAACCGAGGGAAGGAAGGGCTAGGGCCAAAAGAAAGGAAGAGGGACCGAAGAGTGGGGGACTTGCAGCTCCTCCGGCGAAGACCGCGGTCGTGGAGACGGCGAGGAGCCGCCTTTAGACGTCGGGGGAAAAAGCCACGACACGGCAGCCCGTATCCGGCGAGGATGACACCAGCAACCGCCAAACCACTGGAGAAGAGGAGACGTCCGAAGAGGAGTCAACGACCCGACGTCGGCCCGGTGCCGAAGAGTCCGCAACCTGAGGCAGGACACCGTAGCCGACCGGCACCGGAGGAGACGCCGGGGCGACCTCCAACATAGCACATGGCGCAGGAGACCGGAGCTGGACCGGAGCCGGGGTGACGAAGGGGTGGCGCCGGAACGGCGCAGACCGGACCTCCGACGAGGCAGCCGCCTGCGCGGAGGGATGAGAAGGGACCGGGGAGGGACGAGGAGACCCCCGCCAGCAGCAACTCCTGACCGGGCGAGACGGGACCTCCGCTGACCCCTGTGGCACCGCCAGGGCCAGCAGCCACCAGCGCCGTGACGGCATCACCTCGGCCTCGGACAAGGCCGCCGCCAGTCCAGAAGACCAAGAGGGGCTCGGGTGCGACCCGAGCCCCGGCGACCTCCCGCGCCACCACAGGGACTTCCGTGGGAGTTTGCGGCGAAGCAGAGGCGCCGTGGTCCAAAGGAGGGACCCCCGAAGGGCCACACCCCTACGGCACCACATCCTCCGAGCCTGGATCCAAACCAGTCGGCGCCGGGGCTGGAGCCGCCGCGGAGGGCCCCGCACACTGCAAGGGATCCGCTGACTTCCCAGGAGGGGAAGGAGGAGGAGGAGAAGCCATCGAGGCCTGCAAAGCCACCGCATGTCTCCATCTGGGCTCTGGTCACCCCCACGCCGGGTAACGGCGGATTAGGGAACGACCCGCGGGGCCGCACCACCCGTGGAGAGCCCACGCCCCCGACAGGCCAGAACTCGACCCTCGGGGACAAACTGCAACACTTACCAAGAGGTGAGCAGCGCACTTGCGACCTGGGAGAAGACCGTAGTCGGCGAGGGAAGCCGCGGGTCCGACCTGGACACACAAGCCGAAAGAAGTTTCATCCGGCGCTCACGCCGGGACTTCGGCTTCATCTGCTGGCACGCCTCACAATCAGTGGCGTCGTGTTGCTCCCCCAAACACCACATACCGATGGGGTGAGGATCCGTTGCCGACATGAGGCGGCCACACGACAAACAAGTTTTAAAGCCCAAAGGCATTCGCACACTGTTCCCACACACTCAGCAATAGCATAAGGGAAAGGCCTAAATAGGCCCACAGTACAAACCGGAACCGCGTTGCACGCGGAAAAGGAAAAAACTGACGTAGGCGCGCTGGTGTGGGACTTATGTGACCTCGCTGACGTCACATGTGCGGACGACGCCTGGGGGGGGTCGCGTGGTGCCGTCCCCCCGTGCGCAGGGATGCTGGGCAAAAAGTTTTCCGGATCCAGTCTCACGCCTGGGGATAATTCTACGTGAAGGAATCTGCGGCTAGTAGTCTCTATCAGATAATAAGTTTGAGGGGGTTAATGAATAGTGACTGAATTGGAGGAGTGGAACCTCAAACACTTATTGTCTAATACCTATTCTGTGATCTGAACCCCCAGTCTTGAATACAGTGCATTCAAGAGGTTTTGACTTTGTACTCCAGGGGATATGGATACAAATTTGAAGCATTTAAAAATCTGCTGAATTATATAATGGAATGTAGCCAAAGAGTTCCCTCACTGGCATGTTGTGGGGTGCCAATTTCTGGAAGCACCCAAGGTGTTTCACCCAATATGCCTTGTGAGTAGTGTTGAGAATTCAGAATTTACGGCAGGCGGGATATAGGCCACTTACGGAGATAGTCAAAGCAATATGAGAGAAGTTGGCCCAACGACTTGGGCGGTCGACCTAGAATCTGGGGAACCGGGTTTGAGTCTCGGCAAGGACGCTGAACATCCTGTGATTCTGGGCAAATCACTTAAGCTCCCCATGCCTAACAAAAATGAATGTGTCCTCATGTAACGCAACTGGTGCTATGTAAAGCGCTCGGATACCCGATACCGGGTCAAGTTTGCGCTATATAAAACTCATTAATAAATTAAATAAATATATTCAGCACTAGCAACACATCCAACAATATGGCAGCCACAATCAATGGGTGCACACAATGCTTGGAATTGCAGTGATTTAACTTAGGAGTGATCCGTATTTGGGTAATGTTTCCAAGATATGCCCTAGGTGTGTTATGGCTGCATTTACACAGCAAATTCCCAGAAAATATCAGCAAATTAAATGTAATTAAAATAAGAGGGTTATCTAAAACTTTTAAACTGAAATCTATCAGGGTTGCTATGGAAGGAAAAGCATAGAACGGCAAGTCTGCTACATGTGGGGAGCAGACAAAGCGTCCCTTCTTTCAACCTCAACCTGGCACAAAGCGGAGGTTATTTAGCAAGACTATCACACGGCACTCCTAGAAGTACTCCTGTGGTTTTAACTGGGCTATCAGAAAGCCCTTTAAATCTGTACTGGAATACAAGAACTGAAGCTGCAACTTATTCAGAGCATGGCTTTTACAACTAGCAACCAAGATACTTAGATTTGATCATTTTTCAGTGGCAAGGCATTCCTTTGCTTTGCTCCTCTGTAAATCTCAGCATTCAATTCAAGTTGATCTGTTTGATACACAGGTTTTGTACAATACCGCCCAGAAGTGAATCGCTTCATCAGTTATGCATCATATTCAGATCAGAACTCTTCGATCTAACTTCTTTCTTCTCCAGGTTCTCGAGTATCATTAGGAACATCTTGGTGAAAGATCTTTTAAAGTTCTATGTCTGTCTCTTTGGAACACTCTACCTTGAAAATGTCAAAATGATTACACATGCCTTGTTTTGTAGACATCTGAAGGCTTATGTGACCACCTTTCTTCTGTCCCCACAGTTGTCTTAGCTCCAGGATGCTTTGGGTGTAAGTTTGCATGATAAATATGAATATGTGGTAACAAAGATGAGCATAGGCGAAAGAATGAGGCAAAGAATGAGGAATGGGGCACTGTGAAGGTAAAACATAGTTGTAAGAATCTGAAAGGTTTCCTAAGGCTCCTTAAACACCACTGGAAGAAGTCATGAGCCCCACTTGTCAAAGCCGGCTGGCGAGGATTCTGTAGTCCATAGAAGCGAAACACTTTGGAAGAATATAATTCCAGAGAGCACAAAAAGCACAACCTTTAGAGTCCATCAGACAAAAAAAAGTAAACTTTGGAAACCATGCCAGCTAAGTTACGTGGTTGGGCAGAAACCACATTACAGGCAATCAAGAATAAGGCTAGAAATAAAAAACATTAACATTTATTTCTTCATCTATTTCAAAAGGACATGCGCTGAAGGCCTCGGAGCACTATACCACATTCAATATTACAAAATACAGCCCCTGAGGGTGCAAAAAAATTAGATTTTTTCTTTTAAAGATGATTTTGAGTGTCAGGCCTTTTGACTCTAGGAGACCATGTTCTCACATCATATGCTAAAAACACAACCAGTGACGAGGCCCTGGTTGAGCATCATCACACTTGTTTACACATTTAGTGGACAAAAGTTTTATTTTATGGGCATCAATGCATCAGTTGTGGCTGAGGGAATGCTCAAGCACAGAACTCAGAAGGTAAACCTTTGGAGATTTCACTGGCTTAATACCAGACTTACCATTCATTTAATACCAAGCAAATGTAAAGGAAGGAAGGGGATGAGTGAATGCTTTGTACATACATCTGCCCAGGGAGGGAAAGGCTTTTCTGATGCCTTTGGTGAATCTACCGATGGTCAATATCTTTGCACTCTGGCACAAACATGTGCAGTTCAGTGCCTCCATAACTCAGAACAAGCAACTGACCTAATTTGCCTCAAATAGGACCATGGAGGGCAACATCTTTCCACAATGTATGAATGGGTCTGGCAGACGCTGATTCCTGGGTATCCCTAGATGTCACTAACACTGCCGAGAACTGTACACAAGCATGCCCAGGTTAATGTCAGACATGACCATCACAGCACTGTCATGGGAGTGGAAAGACATTACAGAAACACCAAGGCCTTACATCCGAACAACTGGAGATTACCCGGAACCAACATTGCCAACCATGAGGTGTTCCAGTAAGTCCAGAAATCCTTCAAAGGGACACAGCAGTGGGAGATGTCATCACTGTGCAAAAATCAGACAAGACACAAACCGAACTTCCATCAGAGCAGGGGACATAAGAATGATTCTGTGTTGTTAGCCATGACATGGGAAACTCCTACTTGGACTAGAATGGAAATTCTTAATTGCCCTAACCTAGGTGGATGAAACCCTTTAAGTAACCTTTAAACCTAAGTAGAAAACTAGAACCACAAACAATGTGCAGTGCTCCACCACCACTGGTACATTGAGCAAAGTGCCACACCCACTGGAGCCAGTGTCAGAGCAATAACTTCCATTTATGCAAACAGTCAGGTGCCACTTCCCCCCTACAAGGCTGTCCTCATCCATGAAGAGGGAAGACAAGGATGCTGGATGATGCAGTCCTATATCTGTATTTTGCGGGAGTCACAATTTTTCTAGGAACTTTGACTGCCATAAAATACAATTTAATGTTTTCCAAGATGATGCGAGGTCGGGTAGGTTATCAGACCTCCATTCCCTACAAGATCTCGAGGATCCTCTCAGTCGCATCTCATGGGGATAATTTCCTGTTTTATTTGGATTATTATCCCCCCTTACTAGTGGCACTACGTCTAGATTGAATAGGCCGCTACACTACACTAGCACTCACCGCACAGCCACCTTGGTCCTGAAGAAGCGCTTGGGATCACCTCCTGAGACGGTCTATTGCGCGAAACATGTTGACCGTCAACAAGACCACTAGGGGTATGCTTTTTGTCTAGCTACCGAGGGCCATTATGCCCCTCAAGCAGCACAACCTTTTGTTTTATTACTGATGACAGAGGGGTTACTTTCTATTAAATTTTCCAGCTACCCCTCCAGTTATCTTTTAACCTCACATTAGAACACCACTGCCACTCACACCCGCACGCACCCTACGGCTTTATCTCAAAAAAATCTCCGACAAAGAGATCCGTAGGGGGACCCGTAGGGCATTGAAGCGCCAGCCCGACGAGGAGCACTGCCCAATGAGGAAGCATGCCATCCTTCGGGGTGTGTGAATGCAGCAAGACCAGGACACACTGTCCCCAGACGCTATAATTTGAGAACGCCTATAGTTTTCTCTTTTACAGGAATTGTGACTCCCGCAAAATACAATTCTAGTTTTCAGGAGCACGAGTCACTGGACCTACATTTAGCTCCTTGTACCCCCTCCCCCTTATCGTTGTGCAGTCCTACATCTACCTAACCAGGACTTCATGAGCCCCAAAGGCAGTAGCCTAAACTAAGGCACAAAGACCATGTCAAGTTGAAACTGAGTCACAATGCCACTTGGTTAATCTGCCCAAAGATCAATGCACAGCTATAAAAACCCAGGACAAGCAATTTGGGCTACAGCTTGATCTAGCACCACAAATAATTCAGAGCACTACCAATAAGTTTCTTGTGGGTACCTTAGGCAGCAACTTATTGTAATGTCTGATGGACTCCTCTGCGAAGGCTCAATGAAGAGATGTAAGAGAGAAGACAATGCTCCTATTAATAGGATCCTGGCATGCGATGAAGCTTCCACAAGAGTGACATCCGGTTGGGTTTTAAAGTAAGGCCAGATCACACAATAGGACGTGCAGTCTAAGAAAGCTGGTGGATCCTGGTACCAAAAGGGCACTGAAAGAAACTGCTATTGCAAGGAAAACCAAACATGAAGAAACTAATCAACGAAGCAGTGACCAGGTAAACCTTTCAAAGGGACTGGAGAATAAAGGGAAAAGGGCTACAGATCCTATGATAAAACACCTTCTCTTTCGACACTCGGTAGGGAGAGGCAGTAAGTGACTGATTTCTGGCAGGAGCGGTAGTAGTTTGATGCTTCGGGACTTCAAAATTGATGTATTGTATACTAGCCAAAAATGTCTCCATATATCTCACCATCTGATATAGAGGTCAGTCTGGAGTAAGGGAAATTGGACATACAAGTAGGAAAGAAATATTATATGGTCTCAGTCTAATAGCATTAACTACTTGGATTTGAAAACTTACAAGCAATTTAGTTAAACTAATTAGGTTAGCGATTTGTTAGTTTTTGTTTTAGTTATTACAATATTTGATGCTTCACTGGGAAGTCTGCTTTTACAACTAGTAGTTCCAAAAGGGCCAATGGATGTTATTTAATGCCCATTTGTAAAAGACAACACCCAGAATTCATGACATCCTGGATATAACTAAACTGCTTTACCAGAAAAGAAGTTTCCACTAATCGGTCTATGCTGGATCAAAACAAATGAGGGATGAGGGACCCAAAGGAATGGAGAGCCTAGCAGTGCACTGGAGGGATATTCATCAACGAAAAGCAATCTTTGTTTAGAATGTTATAGAAGCATTTCAGAGCCACAGCAGAAGATGGCTGAAATTCCCCCTGGGTGAGAAGAGCCAGACAACAGCACTCTGGTGACCCTTAATATACCACAAGCCTGCACAAAAAACGAAAACATTTTGAGCAGAGCATTATACAAAGACAGTGGTCAAATACACTGAAAATCTTACGTGTGCAGACTTGTCCACGGGAAGGATCACCCACATAGCCTGGTGCACACCTGTGAATAAAAACACACGAGGTCAGCAACTGTACACATCAAGGCTCTTACCACCACCACACCTACAAAAAGAACAGGGCTCTACAAATTACAAGCAAGACAGGTAACGCTTCCAAGACACAGCCAGGAAAATCTGCAGACCCCGAGAGTACAAACATGCCAATACTTTGGGGAGATAGCTGGATCTCCTATTCTGCCATCATATAATAAAATCTCAAGTTACACTTTGTGGCTGACCCATAGTTCAACAGATGCTGTTTTTGGAATGCAAGAAAAACAGCCTCAGAAAAATAATTAATAATAATCAAGAGGTGCCTTGTCCCACCAAATGTAATAGTTTGGTGCCTGAGGGAAAAGAAAATCTGCCAAAGACCAGTATGTAAGGAAGTTATATGATCCCTTAAACCATGGATTGGAAGGGTGTAAATGGAAAAAAACAAAGCTTGACAGAGCAGGGTGGTAGTGTCAACAGAAAAATATTGTAGTGGAAGACTACCTTGCATGCAACAGAGGAAAACACTGACCCACAAGGAATCACAGGTTTAGAAGTCTCAGCTGTTAGAAACTATGTAGAGCTTGAAGGAAAGCTATTCATAGATGTCAGTTAAAAAAAGACAAATGCTCACCCTGGCTTTCTTCCTAGGACCCTTGATAGTGGACTTTGTTACCATCGCTCTCAGGGGTCAAGAATGTAACAAAAAGAATGAAGCAAACAGACTTGTAGAGCCCCATTTACTACATGTAGTTTCTCTTCCTACTCAGCTGTAAGGAGACTGCTGATGGGCTAAGGGTGTGAGAGGTGATCAACACTGATGTCATCTGAGTGTCAAAAGGTGTGCAATGCTGCTTCTGCTACCAACAGTGGCGGCAGGCATGGCTCGCATGTGGGAGGCCGGCAGGTCGGTTTGGGGGGCTTGGGTCGCACATATTTTTTAAAAAAAGACATTAAAAACCTAAATAAATAAACTTACCTTTGTGCCAGGTCCTGCGTCTCCGCTTCTGCTGTTCTCCATCTCGGATGGAAGCACAGCCAGGCCCTACTGACCAATCAGAACATTGCAATGCAGCGTTGTGATTAGCAGGCACCCAGACTCCCCTGACCAATCACAATGCTGCAATGCGATTGGGTTTGAGCGTCCTGCTTCGACGTTCAACCAGGGAATGGGGGCCTGGGTATGTTCTCCACGCAGGCTGTAATGCAGCGTGCATTGAGAACAGAGGAAAGTGCGCAAGATTGGTTTGGGCAACAGTCATTGTGGACTTAGGAGTGGGCAAACCATGACTCCCCTGCCCTGCTCTTAGAGTAGAGCAGCCCGCCCAACCGCCCGCAAAGCAGTCCGAAGCATAAAATGATAATAACTTGAAGATATTATCATTTTATGCTTTTTCTTCGCACTGCTTAAAAGCAGTGGAGCGACGCCACTGGCTATCAATAGCTTTTTGGTAAACTGACGTGCATGAAGCCATCAAGTTAGTGAAGCCACCAAGAAGAAGCAGCAGGACCAATGGAGAGAAGCAAGTTCCTAGACGGACAAGTTCCTCACCTTTGGTAACATCCAATCTGGTAGAGACTATCTAGCCCCAGATTCTTAACCATAGAATTATCCACAGCGTCAGACTGGATACAGAAAATTGTGAGCAGTACCCCTGCGCGCCAGTAGGTGGCATCACATATCTCCGCATGGCACCATCACAGTCATCCGAGCCAGATGAGACATGTGTGGTGCCTATATAGGTGCCACCCCAGTGCACTGACGTCAGTTAGTTTTTGCAAATTTCCGAGCCAGGAGCGCAGAGCCACGAAAAACAGTGACCAGTGACGTGGAAAACGAAGTCGATGAAAGGGGAAAGCCCTGTACCAAGAAATATGTTCACAGAGCGTTGGTAAGGAATTTGTGGCTAGATAGAGTCTCTAGCAGATAAGAGGTTACCGAAGGTAAGTAACTTGTCCATCTGATAGAGACTTCTATGATTCCTTACCTTGGAATAGATACCCAAGCAACACCTCCCCAGGGGTGTGGGTCTGCAAAACAATTTCATACCAAAAAGTCCTGCAAGACTGATCGGGCCAAGTGCCAATCCCGACGGACCTGAATGTCCAGGCAGTAGTGTTTTGTGAACATGTGTAAGGATGCCCACGTTGCTGCCTGGTATAGGACCAAGACTCCACGTGCTAACACAGTGAACGTAGCCTTGGCTCTGGTGAAATGAGCACGCAAGCTCTCAGGGGGTTGTTTCTTGGCGAATGCGTAGCAGATTTTAATGCAGAGAATGATCCATCGGGAGATGGTCCACTTCTGCACAGCCTTCCACTTCTTCACTCCGACATACCCCATGAAGATTTGATCGTCCACCCGGAACTCTTTCGTGAGGTCAAGGTAGAATGAAAATGTTCTTTTTGGGTCCAGTTGGTGAAGTCATTCCTCTTCTGTAGAGGGATGTGGTGGAGCATAAAAGTAGCCAAACCAAAGGGGCTGATGTACAGAGTGTTGAACACTGCAATCCCTCACCCCCAGTCAACTGATCTGGGTTTAATCCATCATCATTCTTTAGCTCACTCCGCCAGCGCAGTTCAGACATGGCCATACGCAAATCAGTCTGACCCTCTGCCTCATGGGAACAGTCCAGCCCGTAAGGAGCCTGAGAGGACAGTTGTGCAAGGGCTCAAAGGGAGCACACATCAGGAATGTCAGGATAAGACTGAAGTTCAACTGAAGCATGACAAAGGGAGAAGGGGGAAACATGTCGTAAATTTATCAAGAACCTATGTACAATATGTGATTTGAAGAGGGATGGCTGGTCAGACAACCGTAGAGAGGCTGAGATAGCACAAAGATTATTCTTTAAGGTGCCAAGAGCAGAGCCCTGCTGGACAAAAGAAAGAATAAAGGGAAGAACCTGAGAAAGTAGGGTAGAAAGTGGGTCAACCTTTTCAGCACACTATGCAACAAACAAGCCCAAATGGCAGGCATATACCGTTCTAGTGGAGGGACGCATGACTGCAAGAACAACATCACAGACTTCGGGCAGAAGGTCTAAGGCTGTCAACTGTCACTGCTCAATCTCCACTCAAGAAGGCGGAGTATCAACAGGTTTGGGTGGAGAACCCTCCCCTGCTGCTGCAACAGAATATCCTCTTGAAGGGGCAGCCTGATCAGAGGACAGATGGCCATGCTCAACAGCTCGGGACACCAAACTCGTCATGCCCAGTCCGGTATAACTTGAGCCCGGTCATTCCTGATCTTCTTGACAACTCAGGGCAGGAGAAGCGTACAGGAGGCCTGTGCTCCACTCGAGACGTGAAGCTATTTCAAGTGAGAGCTGACTTGGAAACTCCAGCGCCTAGAACTGCTGACATTGCGCATTCTCAACAGTGGCATACAGATGTAACCAAGGCTCTCCACAATGTTGAAAGAGACCTTGCACCAAAGAACCCACCAGGTGTTGAGCCACCAGTGATGTGCCCCGACTTTCCAGCCATGTCCAGAGACGTAGGACCTCTCAACAAAGGGTCCACAACACCACCCCACCCTGCTTGATACAGTACCACATGGTGGTGGGGTTGTCTATAAACACCTGCACTAGAATTCCATTGATGGAGGGTAGAAAGGCTTTGAATGACAGCAGGATTGTCCGGCACTCCAGCAGGTTGATGTGGAGTCCAGATTCTGCCGGAGACCAGAGGCCTCTGATCGCCACCTCTCCCAGATGGCCGCCCCCTTTCAGGAGTCCCACTGTCACCACTTACAGATCTGGTTGGGAAAAGGAGAAGGGTCTCCTGCTGACCCAATCATGGTTCGTTAGCCACCACTGCAGATCTGGACCATGACAGAGATTTTCCTGATGCCACGCTCACTGGAACTCCAGGTCCCACTGCAGAGCCTTCATATGCCAGCTGCCATGTGTCACCAGCCAGATGCAGGAGGCCATGAGGCCCAGAACCTCAGTCAGTCTCACCAAAATCCAGGAGAGAGGCCGAAACATGGGTATGATAACCTGAATATCCTGGATCCACCGTTCAGGAGGATAGGGCCAAAACAGCACTGTGTTCAGAACAGCTCCGATGAAAGGGAGCGTCTGAGAGGGAGTCAGGTATGACGTCAGCATGCTGATAGTGAACCCCAGCAAATGCAGCAAGCTCGCTGTAGTCTGGAGATGGGAGACGACAGCCTGGGGTGAGCTCACTTATAACAGCTAGTCGTCATGATAGGGGAAGACTGGCACACCTGATATCCTTAAATGAACTGCAACAACTGCCATCACACCTTGGTGAACACCAGAGTGGAGCTGGTAAAGCCAAAAGGGAGAACAGCGCACTGATAGTGCTTGTGACCAACCGTGAACCGCAGATAAACGCCTGTTCATGCTTGTGGGCAGGCAGGACGGGAAGGTGAAAATATGCGTCCTGCAAGTCCAACGCCACCATAAAATGCCACTATCCAGCCTCCCGGGTCCATACACCGAGAAAGCAGCTTGAAGCATGGCTATTGTTAGGCACCTCAACTGGGGAATGGCAGATTGACCAAAAACCGGGAAAAAGAGGACTGACCAAACAGAAAAGTGGGAGAGGAGGAGGCAGGAAAGGCGTATGAAAGTTTAAAAAAATTAAATTCGGGCACGAAAATATAATCAAGAGCTAACAGTACATCTAATTCCTCAGTGGCATGTGTATATCTATGAACTAAATAGGTCTAACAGTGTATAGATATTTGTGCCTTCGATCTATGCTACAGGAATTCCTACTATCCCACTCATGACCTTGAAGCCAACCCAACATGAAATCACAAAGCAAATACCACAGCCAAGCACCATTTGACATAAACCTAGAAACTACACAAGCAGACATTTACAAACACTTACATGTAATGGGGCTAAAAACAGAACAGTAATCACAGAAACGTAATTGATAAACTAGACATCCAACAACAGAATTTGACAGCTGTCTAGTGACAATGCCATGTGGATATGACTAAAAGCTTTCAAACAATGCTTTGTATGTATAAAAGAGCACCTTCAAGAGCTTATGACAACCTAGGGGAAGGGACAGCAATTGAAGAATTCATATTTCTACTTCTTTTCACTTTAAAGTTGGGATATGCAGCTCTCCTCAGTCAGCACTTTCTTAGAGTTTGGCGGCTCTAAATTCTACTGTCCGCCTCCCACAGAGCTTCTTACCAACTCTAGGTCAGTCTGCAAATGTTGTTCCAGAATGCCTATGGGTGAATAGGTAGCTCAGTAGACTGGAAACTATGTCTCTAATGATCAACCGAAAACTGCAATTAACTGGAAGCAATGCTCTGTGAACATGTCCCAATGTTTTCAAAATCATAATCGATCAACTTTAGATCTTTAGACTCCAAATACAGAGAACTGCAAATAGCAGCACTGGGCTTAAACTTCAACATACAGACGGCACGAAAACACAATCACAGGTTGTATTTTTGTCACACCTGCAATACTTATTAGATCAGAATTTAGAGTGAGATGCTGTGGCTAAAAACCTCGAAGACCAAATTTATTTCACTCTGCCCCCTTCAGTCAAGGGGAAAACCAGAACTTCTTTGGCATCTGGAGGCTTCAGCAGCTTGCACCCTACAAACATTCAAACTCAAT